>NC_064809.1:31638685-31678685 GCF_023721935.1 Panthera uncia
AGAGGTAGCAGGCCGACAGGAAGATAATGGGCCGCTCAGGATACTTGAAGCGTTCCATGTCGATGAGGAAGGTGGAGACGGTGGCGAAGGTGGACACGAAGCACAGCACAGACCACAGGCCGATCCAGAAGACGGTGAAGGCGCGTTCGTCCTGGCTGAAGAAGGGGTTGTGGCAGGGCAGCGCGCAGTTGGCAATCTGGCCGGTCTTGACGCGGTTGTAGAGGGGGTGCCGCTCGCTGGACACGCTCACCATGGGCGCGCGGCACTGGCAGCCCGGCTCGCAGGGAGCGGAGCCGCCGCCAGGGGGCCGCGCCTTCCCGCCGCCGCCGCCGCCGCCGCCGCGCGTGGGGGGCGCCGCTGCGTCCACGCCGCCACCGCCCCTGCCGCGGGACGGGGGCCTGGCCCCGGGCGGGCGGCCGTGGCCACTGCCGGAGGGCGGCTGCTCACCCGGGGGCGGCGGCGGCAGGCGGCGCGGCGGATTGGGTGCGGCTGTGGTGAGGTCGGTGCGGTTGTAGTCCATGCACAGCGTGTCGGGGTTGCCCTGCTCCGGCAGCCGGTCGCAGCGCATGCGATCGGGCCAGGCGAAGCCGTACTGGCGCATGAGGGGTGCGCAGCCGGCCTTGGCGCGCTCGCAGACCGAGCGGCAAGGAGGCAGGGGCTTCTTGTAGTCCTCCAGGCAGATGGGCGTGTACATGCTGCACAGGAAGAACTTGAGGTCGGGCGAGCACTGGATCTCTACTAGCGGCCAGAACTGGTGCACCTCAAGGCCCGCCTCGTCCTGCGTGTCGTGGTTGAACTGGTTGGGCATGTACGTGTAGTTGTAGCCGATGCCCTTGCACAGCGGCACGGTGATCTCTTGGCAAGCCAGCTCCTTAGCCGAGGCAGCCGCCGCACCGCTCGAGCGCTGCAACAGCGCCAAGGCGGCCAGCAAAGAGGTCACTTCCAACAGGTAACCCCACTCCATGCTGCGCGCCTCGGCCCCGCGCCCTCGCCCTCCAGGCGGAGCGCGGAGGGGCGCCGGGGGATTCGGCGAGGGAGCCGGAGAAGGGGAGAGCGGGTGCCCTGCTGGTCTCCTTGCTGCCTCTCCCGGAAGGCGGGCGGAGTGAGGGGGTGGGGGGTGTCTTGCAGTTAACCTAGTCCCTTCTCGGGACGCGTCCGCACCGCGGGGCCCGAAGCCTGGGCAGCGGCAGTGAGGGTGGCCGCAGGCGTGCACCACAGTCCCCGAGAGTCTGCCCTGATGACTCCGGGTCGGTCGAACTCAGCCCTCTCGCAGCACAGTGGCTAGCCCCCCGCTCATCGTCCCTCTCTCGCTCTCTTTCTCTCCGGCGCGCCCGGCCACTTCTCCACGCGGCGCCGGGGACGGTGCGGTGACTTTGCTGGGCACAGAGGGCGGCGGCACAGCAAGTTTCCTTTCGGGCCTCGGTGCGCAGTCAAGATGGCTGGGCCAGGCCGCTCGCCGCTCAGGGTCAGCCCCTGCAGCCCCCTTTCTGTCCCCAGGGACTCATGCTTGCCCCCAACGCTGCGCTGCTCTGCCGCCGGAGTTCGGGACCCGCCTCCGCAGAGGCCGCCGCCCTCTCTCCCAGGCGTCGGTCCGTCGGTCCGCCGCCGGGACTGACAGACTCCACCTCCGGTAAAAGTCCGCTCCGCGCTTCGGCCAGGAATCCGGCGAGGTGTAGGCAGTCCCCTTCTTGCTAGACACACGGAACCAAATCCAGACCAGAAGGCGAAATAGACACCTGAGCGGCGCGGCCCGCGCCCAGCCACCACTGCCTCCGCCGCCGCCTCCTGTTCCTCCACCTCCTCCTCCTCTTCCTCCTCCTCCTCCTCGGCGGGAGCAGCGCCCTTCACCCAACTTCCCGGCTCCGGCCCAGCTCACACCGCCCGGCCGGCTCATGAATATTTATACAGCGCGGACTCGGTCTCCGCCCTCAGCCGGGCGCGCCAATCGCCAGGAGAGGGGGCGGAGTCTACGCGCTCCCAAGTCTCGGCCTTCCTTAAGGCGGCCCGGAGTGTCCCCGCGGCCATGCGAGCCCTCTGCGGATGGAGAGTTTTGGTAACCTTGGGTTTGACCGCAGAGACCGAGGTTTTGCCACGATTGTCTCCACAGCGCTCAGTGCGTTTGAGTTCTTGGTTCCTTTTCCCCGAGTCTGCACTTGGGGACTGGGATGGGGGTTTTCTGCCTGCGCGTGCGTTTTTAGGCTCCTTTCAAACAAGTCACGTCCCTGCCTACTGCTGCTGCCTGATGTGGGTGACCCCGCGCCCCTCTGTGAGCCGGGTCGGTGGGGAACCCACCCCCACTGGAGTGCACGGGACCTTGACTGGGACCGGGCTGTGCGGGAGAACCGGGAAGGTGTGCTCCTCTTGGGGTTTTTAAGAATGATGATGTTTGAGGCTTGGAAGCGTGAGAGGAGTGGGAGACTGCGGTTCATTCTGGATAGTGGGGCTGGACCGAGGGCGCCCCAGAAGGTGTACGGGAGCACAGCCGCCAGCACGCGAGGGGCGGGAGAGGCTCCAGGCACAAGGGCGGGCCCAGGATTCTCCCGCCTCCGCTGATTGGTCAGGGGAGCCTCAGTTTTCTTGCCTGAAAAGTGGGGTAGTAGTACAGATTTCAAAGGGGGTTCCGCTAATTAGGTGGGATAAAATACGTAAAGCATCTGGGACGAAGTTCTTCCTTATGAAGATATAGTTCCCTTCCAGAAAGAAAAAAAAAAAAAGAAAAAGGAAAGAAAGGGAGAGGAAGGAAGAGAAAGAAAGAGCAAAAGACAGAAAGAAAAAGAAAAAAAAAAGTAAGTAAGTTATAAATAGGACGGACTGGAAACTGCGGCTGGCTTCCCTCTCTTCGCTTCGTACTTTTGGAACATATGTATGTCTATCCAAAGTTCACATTCTTTCCAGAGCCTCCTTTTCTACCGTGGGAGGCGGTGCTGAGCCCTGGCGCCGACGCACAGACACGTATCAGCGATCCGCAAGGAGCAGAGCGGGACCTGAGCTGCTTTTAGCAGCCACTTGGGACACCGCCAATGAGCACTTGCCCCCGCCAGCTCCGCAACTACCTTAAGACAGGGAGGGGAGGCGGAGGCCTGAAGGGCCGGCGGCCTGGCAGGTTCATTTACGCTTGTTAGGACGTCCCAGGGGGTTGTCTTTCTCCTAGAATGGAGTGTTTATTTTTTAATTGATGTGCTGTTTCATTTAGCGCTTGTATGGAACTCATGCTGTGGCTGTAATTACTGTAATCTCGGGAACAAGAATTTCAGTTAGCCAGGAGGGTGGCAAAATACGTTCTCTCTCTCTCTGTCTCCCATTCTCTCCCCCCATTCTCTCTCTCTCCTCTCTCTCTCTTTCTGTTTCAGGATTTTTGCTGTTTGTCAGGTTTCATGGCAGGAACGAGTAGGACTGGAGAACCAAGGTTGTTGAGGGTGTGGGAACAGAGAAGAATTAAGGGTGCATTTGAGGCCAGTTCAGTTTTTTGGGGAGAGGGGGTATGGTGGTGGTAGTTGTCTGTTTAAAAACAACTCTTGTCATGAAACAAAAATAATTAATTAGCAGCATTTGTATATTGCTTGAGCTAATGGAATCTGCGTCTTCCTCCTGTTTTCTCTAGCTTAGTTCAGCAACCTCATTATGCACCACATTCTAAACAGGCAGAACTACCTCTGCCCCCCGCCCTCACCCACCCTTGGGTTTTGGCAAATTCTGTATTTTGGCCAAAAATTCTAGGCATATCTATCAGGCTGTATATCTTTTTCTTTTTTCTTTTAATTGAAATCTAGTTAAACCTCCTTATTCTGAAAAACAACACTTCCTTCCCACTTTTGTTTTGGAAAAACTAAACTCCGTAGGAATCAAATTCAAAGGCTTGAGAAATACTGTAGTAGCTAATTCAGCAGAAAATGATTTCTATTCAAAAATGCAAAGACTTGACCTTTACTTGGTCTTTTTTATGGATTCCTTTCCCCTTTCCTCCTATTTGGAATTCCCTTTTATGGTGTACTGAATGTAGAAAGTCACCTCTTTGGTTAGTACCTTGTTCATCCTGGGCCATTCCCCAGGACAGTCAGCTGCAGAGCAACAACAGGTAATGGCAGGAGCCCTGAGAGCAGTGAGAAGGCAGTCCCCTCTGTGAGGACCCGCCTGGCACGAGGTTGCCCAGACCACGGATGGGGAGGGGCTGGTCTCCAAAAGCAACACAGGTGGTGAAAAGTTCTACTGCTTTTCTTCAGTAGGGAAACTGTCAAATAGCAAAGTTTAGAATTACACTATATAAATTTACTAGAATTAGGTAAAAACAAACTGACATTTGAAAATTGAGGCTGAAAATAGTTGGTTTTGGCTTTTAATCGGCATTTCAACTTTTTTTCTTTTTTCTTTTGAGACAAGATGAAAGCTCTGATGATGTGGAATGTGGAAATTTTTGGTAAGTATATTAAGCTTGCAGGAGAAAATAAGCAGACAAAAGTTCAGAGCTCTCAAAAATCATAGTACAAGCTATTTGGGAGATCTTACTGATTTGTGAGATTGAAACCATTTACGTAAAAATCATTAAAATTTACTTTTAATTGAGAGAATATAAGAGTAGCATTTAAAATTACTACTAAATGGCTACTTAACAATCTTTGAGAGCAGAAGAGACTTATGAAGCTAATTAGTGTATAAAAAGCAATGACAGCTAAAAGACACCAGAATCATTTATCAACATTGCTGGCTAAATAATTATCTTTTTTCCTCTTGTATGTAAAGCAGCTGTTTTTTAAGGGAGGGGAAATAGTTTTAGCAGTGACATAAATAATGTAGGAAACTTTCTAGAGGGATTTCTGAACAGATGTCTTGTTACTGAATAACCTACAAGCATAATAATATATACAGTTGAGGCAGGAAGCTAACTCAGAGGAGGGAATATTTCATAAAACATTGGATACCAAATTAGATAGGAGACTATCAATATAGTGTATGTCTTGAATTTAGAAACTTTGGGGAAATTATGTTTCAGTGGATTATAGTTTAAAAATCCAACATAAAAATCTTGATGCCAGAGTGGGCCCATGTATCAATGTCAATAAAATGATTCATTCAAGATAAGTGGAAAACCCTTTAGTAACTAATGAAAATTCTCAGGCATTATATAAAACAACAATTGTTTCTCCTAAAAGCTTATTTTCTTTCAGGGAAACAACCAAGTACTATATTATTAGAGAATATACAACTTGATAGGGTAATATTGGGGTTTCTCGGTGTTTTAAAATCTTTCCAAAAATTATGTTTTGAATCACCCACTACATAGATGGAAGAGAAGGTAGAGGTCAACTGGTCCTCCTTCAGTTGCTATTAGAATTAAAATGGGTGAGATTATTTTTATATTCTTCCATGTTAACATTAACCTCTATTAAAGATCACCCTCTTGTGTTTTCTCTACAACTAGGAAAAGGATCCTGTCAGAAGGAAGTGCTCTGCTGTGTCTGCTGTAAGAAGGCCCAGTTGTGAATGGATGGAGATAATGGAGCCAAACACAAATGACTGGCCAGGAGTCACATTCTCACTTTACATGCAGCTGCCATTTTAGAAAATGGCAATTATATTGTCATTATTTCATTTCATAATTCTTCTGGAATATGTTTTGGAAATCAATAATTATGCTTTTTCTTCATCCACACTGGAATATTGGCCAGATACAAAAACTCTTCATGCCATAGGATGTGTTGTGCTTTAGTTTGGGAACTTTCCGGTGCAGTTGACCAGTAAGTAAAACTGGATTAGTTAAGAAGGACACTTAATTACTATCATATGTCAATAAATCTGGAAGCAGGGAGTTCCACCATTGTGACTCCATGTTAGGCCTGCAGATAGGCTTCTAGCTCTTGGCTTCCCCTTTGGTTCCCTGGGGCCTCCCATTGTCAAGTCCTCACATTTCATGGGACCACAGCAGACGCAGGAAGAGTGGCAGAAACTCCCCCTTTGCATCTGTTCCATTAGAAAAGAAAACCTTTCCTTGAAGATCATCCGCTTAGGTCCTACTGTTGGAACCTGCCATGCCACTCTTAGCTGCAAGGGAGGCTGTGAAAGTGAGGATCTGGGGGGTGGCTGGTGGCAGGGCTCTAGGAGTAAGGAAATCAAGGAAGTGAGAATGGCTGTTGAGAGATAAGCAACAGTCAGGCACACATTGCTAGTTGAAATTAACTTTCAAGGAGTCTCATTTTGCCAACATGCCTCATCTTCCAGAGTATTTTGTTCAGGGCTATGAATTAAGTGTGATCTAGACCCAAGAAAACCTTGATATCTACATTTTTTTTTTCCTTTTGAAATTCACACAATACAATTCTCTGTACTGTTGGTGTGAAATAAATGTCCAACGGTTTACTACTTGTTTCACTCATAATATGTATAAACAGGGTACCATAACTGCTTAGTTCCTTTTTGTTAGGCCCCTCCCTTCCCTTTTGGAGACTTCATTAAAAACAATGACACAATTCTGGAATATTACATTGTTTCTTTCTTTTAAGTTATATGATATGACTTAAAAAAATAGACAAATATAGACAATACAGAGAAACGGTGTTGAATCCTCTCTCTGAAGGGCTCATGGAAGTGAAAGAATCTTTATACTAAAAAATTTTGGGGGCATCTGGGTGGCTCAGTCAGTTAAACGTCCAACTTCGGCTCAGGTCATGATTTCAGGCTCATGAGTTCAAGCCCGCATTGGGCTTGGTGCTGACAGCTCAGAGCCTGGAGCCTGTTTTGAATTCTATGTCTCCCTTTCTCTCTGCCCCTCCCCCACTTGTACTCTGTCACTGTCTCTCTCAAAAGGCAAGAGTTTACTTCTGGTAACAATGATCCATTTTAAGTGATGGGGGTGCCTGGGTGAGTCAGCTAGTTAAACATCAGATTTTTGGTTTGGGCTCAGGACATGATCTCTTGGTTGGAGAGACTGACCCCCTGTTCAGGCTCTGTGCTGACAGTGGGGAACCTGCTTGGGATTCTCTCTCTTCCTCTCTCCCTGCTCCTCCCTCTGCTCACATTCTCCCTCTCTCTCTCTCTCTCTCTCTCTCTCTCCCTCAAAATGAAATAAATAAAAATTTGAAAAAATAAAATTATGGTCTGAAACCATAATAAAACTTACATGAGTAATACAATAATAACTATATGGGCACTAAGGGCATGGAAGTGGTGATGATGACAATGGCATTTCTTTCTATTTTGTTTATCTTTGACCAGGTTCAGGTAAACATATATAAATTTTTTTTTTGAAAGAGAGAGACAGAGTGGGGGAGGGGCAGAGAGAGAATATTAAGCAGGCTCCACACCTAGGGCAAAGCCCAGTGTGGGACTCGATCTCACGAACTGTGAGATCATGACCTGGGCCAAAATCAAGAGTCAGATGCTTAACTGACTGAGCCACCCAGGTGCCCCAACAGGCAGTAATTTTTTTAAGTGTATTTATTTATTTTGAGAGAGAGAGAAAGGGCACGTGCATGAGTTGGGGAGGGGCAGGGAGAGAGACTCCCAAGCAGGCTCTGCACTGTCAGCACAGAGCCCATGGGACTCCATCTCCAAGAACCTTGAGCCAAAACCACGAGTCAGATGCATAATCGACTGAGCCACCCAGGTGTCCCTACATGTAATTTTATTCAAGAGGTGACAGCACTTGTTTTTTTGTCTGGTGTGAGTCTTGCATGCTTTCTCAGAAGCAAATGTACTTCTAAATGATTAACCTTATAGTTTTCAGTAAGTTTAATTCATAGTATATTAATTTATAGAGACAAAATAAGAAAAAAGGGTGCAATTAGTATGTGAAATTTACTGAAATCATATCATATCACATTAATATGAACTCCTGGTGTGCTTTCCCAAAACAATTCTGTAGAGTTTAGTTTGAAAAGTCTTAGTCCAGAATGCATTCAAAATATACTATCAAGTGAAATAAAGCAGGATATAGAACTATATGGTATGAGCCCAGTTATACTATTATGTATGTGTAGAAAAAAAAACTGGAAGGAGTTCACAAAAATATTACTCATAGTTGTGGTTGAATTGGATTAATTAAGAGTAATCTTTATTTTCTTTTTTTTATAATGGTCTGAATTTTATACTGAGAAAAAATTATCTTGAAACAACCCCAGGTTTAGCATTTATTATGCATTATTTTTGGCTGTTCTTTTTTAAAATGTTTTATTTATTTGTTTTGAGAGAGAGAGAAAGACCGTGCAAGCAGGGGAGGGGCAGAGAGAGAGGGAGAGAGAGAGAATCCCAAGCAGGCTCCACGTTGTCAGTGCAGAGCTGGATGTGGGGCTCAATTCCACAAACCATGAGATCAAGACCTGAGCAGAGATCAAGAGTTGGACACTTACCCAGGTGCCCCTGGGCTGTTCTTTACTTTCCATATTTTGTCTTTTTTCCTTACATGGATGAAAATTACCAGAGAGCAAGAATCATGTCTTAGTTATCTCTTTCTCCCCACAGAAATTCTATCCCATGTATAACACTATGCTGTCAAAGCATGTTAGTCGATTTACAGATTGACTTATTGTCCTTACCTTTGGTATGATTCTGTCTCCCAGTGCTCCAGAACTATCCTTCTGATTGAGAATCTGCAGTTTTGAATGTGGTGAGAGGGAGGAAAGGAGGAAGGAAGCTTGTTACTGCAGGGCCACAGAACTGGCATTAGAAGCAGAACTCTGGGGGTAGGTACCCATGGGGACAGGTAGCCTACAGCCTCTCTGAGCTTCACTTCTTCATGGTTAAAGTATGGAATGACACACATGAGTCCCCCATTGGTTGTGAGAGTTAGATATGCTACAAGCTAAAAGGCACCAAGCACAACGTCTGGACTTAAATGAATTGAGCTTCATAAGAGTTTTCTCTTAATGCTAGAGTGATAGGAAATGTATCTATGACCACGAAATTACAGACGTAAGATGAAGTTATCCTGATGTTATACTTAAATTTTTTTTTATTGTGAGGAAGATCTTTTTTACCTCTCCTTCATAAATTCTATAAATATTTAGTACCGATTGTTTTGGTTATTATTGATGTGTAGCACTGACCCCAAATCTTGGTGGTTTAAAACAACCTTTTGTGTGTGTGTGTGTGTGTGCTCACAATTTTAAGGGTCAGGAACTTAGGAGGGGCTTGCAGACCTTGCTTGGGATTTCCCTTGTAGGACAACAGTCATCTGAGGACTTGACAGGGTTAAATGACCAAGGTGGCTGAATCAATCAGCTACCAGTTGATGCTCTCAACTAGAACACCTTTGCGTGAACACCTTACCTTCCAGTGTGGCAACATGAGAGTAGTTAGACTCCTTGGACCCCTTATAGGGTGGGGCATTCCCCAGAGTGAGCATCTCAAGAGAAGCAGGTGAAAATGGCATGAACTTTCTTTCTTTCTTTCTTTCTTTCTTTCTTTCTTTCTTTCTTTCTTTCTCTTTCTTTCTTTCTTTCTTTCTTTCTTTCTTTCTTTCTTTCTTTCTTTCTTTCTTTCTGATTTAGCAGCAAATTTATGCAGCACCCCTCTGCTGTACTCCGCTGGTTTAAGCTGTAAAAGCCAGCTCAGATGGAAGGAACGTCAAACACATTGGGGGCCATATTTTAGAACTGCCACACCAAATAAGTGCTGGGTCCTATGTTAAATGTTAAAGCTATAAAGATAGATGAGACACTGTATTAGTCTGAGTTCTCCAGAGAAACAGAACCAATGGGATATATATGATTTATTCTGAGGAACTGGTTCATGTGATTTTGGAGGGTGAGAAGTGTCACATCTGGATCTGCAAGCTGGAGGTTCAGGAAGGCCAGGCGTGTAGCTCAGTCCCACTCTGAAGGCCTGAGGACAAAGGGGGCTGATGGTGTCATTCCCAGTCTCAGGGCAGGAGAAGACTGATGTGTCAGATCAAACAGGCAGAAAGGGGCCAATTCTCCCTTCCTTTAACTTTTGGTCTATCCATGCCCTCAGTGGATGGACAATGCCCACTCACACTGAGAAGGGCAGTGTGCTTTAGGATCCACTGATTCAAATGTTAATCTCTTCCAGAAAGGCCCTCAACAGACACACCTAGAAATAATAGTTAGCCAAAATTTGGGGTACCCTGTGATCTAGTCAAGTTAACACATAAAATTAACCATCACAGATATTATTTCTTTTATAGGAAACTCACATGGGACAGCTACAGATATACAACTACAAAGCCATTTCATTGAAGTATTTACAAACTACATGGAAATAATATTAGGGAACAACTGAATGTGCTGAAAAGAGCTGGGAAAGGCCTTTGCAGAGGTTTTAGAGAATGATCACTGAGTTTGCTAATTTGAGGAGAGGCCTAATGTTCTAAGCATGTGACAGCATTTACAAATCTCCAAGATAATTGCCTTTGCATTTGTTACATTTGCTCATGTAACAGCAAGAACATTCCTTTAACAGAAACATTTTTATTTGCATTTAATCAGTTAATATAATTTGCACCTTTGGCAGGTTACATTTGGATAGACAGAGTTCAGTGTATGTTTTCAGCTTCCAATAACGAGATGCTAGCTCAAAGTGACCTAGAGGACACATTATCTCATATTACCTGGGATCTGGGGGTGGGATGGCTGCAAAGTTGGTTAATACTGTGAAACCATGATGCCCTAGAGACGGGGTCTTTTCTATTTCTTTCTGTGTTAGCCTCAGTATGTTGGTTAGTTTCCCTCATGGTTCCAAAGTGGTTGCAGATCACTGGTTACAGTTCATATCTTCACACACCAATATCCAGAGGTAGAAAGAGGAATATTGTCTGTGTCTCCAGCCTTTCCTGGAACAGAATTGGGTGACAGGTCACAACAGTGAGCCCTGCCTAGCTGAGGAGGGATCATTTGAACAAAATCAGGGCTTTTCCACCTAGGAAGAAGGGTAGGGGGACAGCCTTATGTAGGTAACCATGGGTCTCTGCTGGAACCCCACAGCCTGTTACACCACACATAAGAAGCTGGTATTTCTTTGGGCCTAGCTCCTATTGTCCAAGGTCAGACACTGTATAACCTAGCAGTCTTTGAAGAAGATTCTCGTGCTCTTTGTCAATTACCAGCAAAACTGAAGTCTGTTCTCCTCCTTTCCCCACAACTGTATGCAGGTGGGATCTGTTAATAAGATTCCAGTTATTTGTTTCACTAGAGCAATGTGTTTTGTTTAAAAGGATAGTATATTTCTGCTTTCAGAAATCCAGTTGCCTTTAGGGCCTCTTGGCCAGGCCAGGTTGGAGAATGGCTGTCTGGCAGAACGAGCTGGGTGGTTTGTAGTGTTTGCTCATGTCCCTGTCTCACCACAAACTCCCTGCAGGGCAATTACTTGAAGGAACACCTTACTAAACAGCTGGGAAGCATGACTGTTAAGGACTGCCAGAGATGAAAATTTATTTCTCACCTGTGTGGTTTCCAGAACCACATGGCTCCGAGTAATGAAAAGCTTGCAAGAAGCTGCAGAGAACGTAGAATCCAGGGGAACCATATGGGTGTTTCTGTAGTTATGTCCAACTGCCTGCAACCAGTGCCCCCAAACAAACCCATGTCTAGAGAATTATGACCCATGAAAGATTGTACTTTATCTCTCCTCTAGCATTTTGTGTCTTATTCAATTTCACTTTCTGTATATTATTCCTATCTTTACAACATTCATGCTTCTTAGGAGAATCTTTGTGGCATAATGACTGAGCAATGTTTCTGTATTGATCTTGGCAATTGCCTTTCTTCTGTAGCTGCTAGTTCAAGGGGTTCCTTGCTTACGCAATCTTGCCTACAAACCTTTTAGTAGAATGTGATTACTGGACTTGTTAGGACAGGGTTTTCTACCAGGAGATTCCCCTGTCTCACCCAAGGTAAACCAGATACACCTAGGTGGCTTTTCATGTTACCTATTTGCTCCCACTCCCTTTTGTAACTCTGTGCCTCAGTAAACTACTGTCACTCTTGGGGGAAAAATCGCTCTTCAGATGTATTTTCTTTATCATGTTCTGCCACTTTTGGGAGCTTATAAGGAAGGATTCTCATTTTACTTGTTAGCCTATTACCCGGTTGATTATTAAATCATTATGTTTTCCAATGGGATCCATGTGGTCTCTGAATTCCTATTTCAAAAAATATGTCTATCTTCACATCTCCCGTGGCAGCATCTCTTCATTTTGTATGTCTTTGGTCTTATCCTCCAGTCTTAAAATAAATAGAACAAAACAATTCACCTTATGTTTTATCTGTCAAAAATCTGAAAAGATTCATTTTCCATTAAGATTCTATTGGAGTTTGGTTACCTTGTGGTAATAAAATATCAAGGTTTCTGCTGGAAGGTAATCCATTGAAATTATACATCCCGATTTTTTTTATTAGAGTAAAAAATGTAGGTAAAACTAAGAGTGAACCCTAACCTATAATTCATAATTGCAGAGTGATGAATGTGAGCCTTGTTCCTAAATCCTCCAAGTGAGCAATGAAAACTGTACTTAGGCAACGAAGTTTGGATTCTCTACAAATAGTTACTATAGGGAATAGTCACTTCACTTAAGAATAGGATGGAAGTAGTTTGATCTGTGTTACATTGGTAGTGTATTGGAGGATAGTGAAGGAAGACTGGATGGGCAAGGTTGGAGTAGAATAATAATGTTATACTGCCATTTATCGCATGCCTTTGATGTGTGAGGCTTTGGGCTTGACTTTTTTTTTTTTATCGTTTAGGATGTTTTGGCTATTAGTAACTGTTTACCCAAACTGGCTCATGCAAGATGAAAATTTATTTTCTCACATAACAAGAAGTATAGAAGTAGGGTAGATTTCCAGGCTGGTTGATACAGGTTTTCAAAATATCATCAAAGAATCAGGTTCTTTCTGTCTTCTCTGTCCTGCCTCCCTGAGGGTGTTGACAGTGGTGACCTCAGGGTCACAAGATGGCTGTAGCAGTTCTGGGCTTCATGTCTAGAGACAATATCCCATGAGGTACAACAAACAAACAAACAAACAAACAACAATGGGGCTATTTCTTTTCCCTTTCTTAGGAAGACACCTTTCCCCAAAATCTGGAATACTACATGGCTGTATTGGGCTGGACCCCCATTCCTAAACCAATCATTGGCAAAAGAAATGGGACTACCACACTGACTTAAAGAAATCAAGTTTCCCCATCTCCTGAGCTGACAGTTAGCTGACTTTGTTTAATTTCAAATAGACTAAACCGGAATTTCCAATTTCCCACAGTTTCACCAACACTGGGGAGATCACACTATCGGTCTAATTTTACAAAGGAAACTCATTTTTTAAATCTGTGTTTCTCTTTGCTAATGGTATATATTTTTTGACCATTTGCATTACCTTTTCTACAAATTACTTCTTATTCTTTGTCCATTCTTTCCTCCTGCATTGTTTTGCCATTTCTTTATTTATCTTGATTTGGTGAAGTCCTAAAAATGTCTTGGATATTCATCCTTTATGCTTTGAAGATGTTTTCTCTTGAGTCTGTGGCTTATATTTTTGTTTTCTTATTATATCTTTGGTAATACAGAGTCTTAAAAATTTTAATCTACTCAAATATATCAGTCTTCTCTTTTTTTATTTTTTGGTCTTGTTTAAGAAATCCTCCCCTAACATGTAAAGTTATTTATGCTATATTTTTTTTTTTCTAAAAGTTTTGAGGCTTTTCTTGTCATATTTAGGTTTTAACCCATATGGAATTTATTTTTGTGATTCATGTGAAGTAGGTATCTAATTTTATTTCTTTGCTTATGCATTGCCAGTTAAGAATATAGTTACTCAATGGTCCATTAATTTTCTTCATTTGTAAGGTCACCTCTAGTGTATACCTGTACACTTATATGTACCTAAGTTTGTTACTAAGTTCTATCCAGTTACACTAATCTATTTTTTACCTCTGCACTAACACATATTTTAATTACTATGGTTTTATAAGCTTTAGTTTCTAGTAGGTGAGGACATATTGATCTTGATTTTCAAAACTATCCTGGTTTTTTACATCTATTTTCTTCCAAGAATTTCAGTACCACTTTGTTTAAATTTTTGTGAAAACACTGTTGTGTCTATGGCTTTGTTTCCCCATTAGTCCTAATTTGTACCATTTGAATAATTTTCTTAAATAATCTTGTCGGAAGTTTGTTCATTTTTTTTTAGTCTTTTTTAAGGAATTTGTATTTAGTTTTGTTGAATCTAACTTTTATTATAATTACTCTTTTGAATCAAGAATTATTTAGAAGTGTTTTTTACTTCTAATTTTTATCATGTTTTGGTTAGAGAACGTATTCTGTATGATGTAGATTTTTTTATGAGTTATGGCTCTGTCTAATGTCAAGTTTTGTAAATGTTCTATGTGTGGGGGAAAGGTGTATGATTTTCCCTGTTGTATGCAGGGTTCTAGAAATGAAAATTGAAAAATTTAAGTTAAAATATCCTATTGAAATTGTGAATTTCTAGGTTCTTCCCAGTAAATCCAGTTTTAGGCTGTGTTGCTGGGTGCATAAAGATTCAAAATTCTTAGATTTCCTGGTGGATTGCTCCTTTCATTATTGAGTAATAACTCTCTTTATTCTTAATCATTCGACCCCCTTAAAGTCAATTTTGCTGATGGTTATATGTTTAGATGCGGCTTTGCTGTTGTTATTGCTAGTATTTTTCACAGATTTAACACCCCCCTTGCTTTTACTTTCTTTTTTTTCTTTCAGTTTTTCTATGTCATTATGTTTAAAATGAGTCTCTTATTAACAAAATATAACTGGATTTTCAAAATACGATCTGGAAGTCTCTGTATCTTATCTAGGAAATTTAGTTTTCTTTACATTTGTTATGATTACTATTATATTATATTTCATCAAATCTAAGCTGTGATTGATTGTAAGATGCAACATCATTTAAGTTACTATTAAGAAACAAAAAATATAAGAATTAAACAGTGACACAATGTTTATTTGAACCTTATTCAGAGCCCTTTTATAGTTAGTTATAGATATTTAAAAATAATATGTTGATCTTATGTATAAATATAAGGGAAATAAATGAATAAAGTATTTCTAAAAGCCATCATATTCAGAGTCTAACTCTTCTCAATTAGTTTTTGACTTAGCGTTACCAAAATTTGTGTTTGCCTGGCCCTATCACCCTCTGTGCTATCAAAAGCAGCATTTCTCAAAAGAACTAAAATAGAATAGAATGGGCTCTTCTACTGACTTGGCAATTATATAGAATAAACCTCTTTTTGAATCTAGCTTTGGGAATGTTGTTAAACCTGTTTGATTCATCACCTTCTCATCACTCTCTCCCCACAACTGTTTGGTTCTTAACACTTAAAATACTGCTCTACTGTTTTTTGCAGGTTTTTCTTCTGAGGTACTGACACCAGTGCAAGTTTTGGTGCTGGCACTTTGATGTTCATGTATACATAGTCATTGACATCCATGTTACAGCTTCTGCCTGGCCAACAGTAATTTTAAAACACCATCAGTTGAAATACACGTTCTGATTTCAGAGATGTTAAAACGTGAATGCATGTGCAGCTTAGAATGGATGAAACATTTTATAATTTAATTACATACAAAGATGAAAGTTATTTTATGCTTTATTCTGATTTCTCTTTGACATACCTTTTTTTCTGGAATAAGTTCCCACCTTTCCTGCCTATCATTGGATCAAGATTTCTTTAGTCTCCATTACTAGACTGGAAGTTACACATTTTATTTTATTTTATTTTTGTAAACTAAGTTTTTAACATCCATATTTGACTTAATAAAGTTATTCAGTATCTCTATTCACTTCTTTTTTAAAAATTAAAGTGTAGTTTATATACAATGCTATATTAATTTCAGGAGGACAACATAGTGATTTGACAATTCTATACATTAATACTTACCATGATTAGTGTAGTTCATCGTCTGTCACCATACAATGTTACTACAATATTATTGACTATACCCATATGCTGTACTTTTTATCCCCATGATTTATTTATAATTTATTTATAACTGGAAGTTTGTACCTCTTAATCTTCTTCACCCATTTTACCCACCCCCAATTTTCTCCGCTCTGACAACCACCAGCTTATCTCCTGTGTTTATGATTCTGCTTCTGTTTTTATCTGTTGTTTTTTAGATTCCACATGTAAGTGAAATCATATGGTCTTTGTCTTTCTCTGTCTGACTTATTTCACCTAGCATAATACCCTCTAGGTCTATCCATGTTGTTACAAATGGCAAGATCTTATGTTTTTTTATAGCTGAGTAAACTTCCATTATGTATATATACCGTATCTTTTTTATCCATTCATTTATCGATGGACACTTAGGCTTCTTTCATAACTTGCTATTGTAAACAATGCGGCAATAAACACAATGGTGCATATATCTTTCTGAATTCATATTTTTGTAACCTTTGAGTAAATTACTGGATTATATGGTATTTCTATTTTTAATATTTTCAGGAAGCTCTATACTGTTTTCCACAGTGGATACACCAGCTTGCATTCCCACCAATAGTGCACAAAGATTCCTTTTTCTCCACATTCTCACCAACACTTGTTCCTTGTCTTTTGATACCAGTCATTCTGACAGGTGTAAAGTGGTGCCTCATTGGGGTGTTGACTTGTATTTCCTTCATGATGTTGAGTATCTTCATGCATCTGTTGGCCATCTGTATGTCTTCTTTGGGAAAATATCTGTTCAGGTCTCTGTCCATTTTTTAATTGGACCACCCATTTTTTTTTTTTTTTTTTTTTTTTTTTTTTTTTTTGGTGTTGAGTTCTAAGTTCTTTATATATTTTGGCTATTAACTCCTTATTTGCAAATATCTTCTCCCATTCAATAGGTTGTCTTTTCATTTTGTTGGTGGTTTCCTTTGCTGTTCAGAAGCTTTTTATTTTGATGTAGTCCCAATAGTTTATTTTTGCTTTTGTTTTCCTTGCCTGAGGAGAAGTATCTAGAAAAAATGTTGCTAAGGCTGATGTCAAAGAGATTACTGCCTAGGTTTTCTTTAGGAGTTCTATAGTTTCAAGTCTCAAATTTAGGTATTTAATCCATTTTGAATTTATTTTTAGGTATGATGTAAGAAAGTGGTCCAGTTTTATTCCTTTGCACATAGCTGTCCAGTTTTCCCAGCACCATTTGTTGAAGAGATTGTCTTTTCCCCAATATATATTCTTTCCTCTTTTGTCAAATGTTAATTGATCATATAAGTGTGGGTTTATTTCTGGACTTTCTATTGTGTTCTATTGATCTATGTGTCTGTTTTTGTGCCAGTACCATACTGCTGTGATTATTGTAGCTCTGTAATATATCTTGAAATTTGAGACTGTGATACTTCCAGCTTTGTTCTTTCTCAAGACTGCTTTGGCTATTCAGGGTCTTTTATGGTTTTATATAAATTTTAGGATATTTGTTCTAGTTCTGTGAAAAATACTGTTGGAACTTTGATAAGAATTGCATTGACTCTGTAGAATGCTTTGGGTAGTATGGACATTTTACCAATTAATTCTTCCAACCTGTAAGCATGGTATATCTTTCCACTTGTTTGTGTCATCTTCAGTTTCTTCAATTCTTTCCATTGTTTGTGCTGTCCTTTATAGTTTTCAGTTTCCACGGTCTTTCATCTCCGTGGTTAAATTTATTCCTACATATTTTATTCTTTTTGGTAAATGGAATTGTTTTAATTTCTCTTTCTGCTACCTCATTACTGGTGTAGAAACAACAGATTTTTGTGTATTGATTTTGTATCCTGCAACTTTACTGAATTTATTTATTAGTTATAATAGTTTTTTTTTTTTTGTGGAGTTTTAGAATTTTCTGTATATAGAGAATTCTTCCTTACCAATCTGGATGCCTTTTATTTCTTTTTCTTGTCTGATTGCTATTACCATGATTTCTAGTATTATGCTGAATAAAAGTGGTGAGAGTGAACATCTTTGTCTTGTTCCTGATCTTAGAAGAAAAGCTGTCAGTTTTTCACCAATAAGTATGATGTTCTTGGTGGATTTGTCACATATGGCCTTTATTATGTATGTTTTCTCTAAACCTATATTGTTGGGAGTTTTTTTTTTAATCATGAATGAATGTTGTCAAATGGTTTTTCTACATCTATTGAGATGATTATATGGTTTTTATCCATTCTGTTAATATGATATCTATTCACCTCTTTATTTATTTAAAATTTTTTTTTAACATTTATTTATTTTTGACAGAGAGAGACAAAGCACAAGCAGGGGAGGGGCAGAGAGAGAGGGAGACACAGAATCTGAAGCACTCTCCAGGCTCTGAACTGTAAGCACAGAGCCCAATGTGGGGCTTGAACTCATGAACCGTGAGATCATGACCTGAGCCGAAGTCAAAAGCTCAACAGACTGAACCGCCCAGGCACCCCACTATTTACCTCTTCAGCAATTCATTACATTTATTGCTTTGACTCTACTGCCTCTTCATTTCATATGTTGTTTTCTAGTATTATAGTTCCAACTTGTTTTTAATCATCCAAACTGGTCATCATCATTATTATTGCCATGATTTTTTATGATCAATACTCATATTTATTGACACTTCTAACCATGTCTTTTCTTAGCTTTCCTCCTTATATCTGCTTCTTCAAAACACATTACCTCTTTCTTCTGTGTTCAGTTCCTTTCTTCATGAGATATATCTTTTCATGTCTCAAGGTTAGTAAAGTGGATCCAAGAAAGGGTAAACTTCTGGGACTTATTCTTTTAAAACTATAGCAGTCAGCCTAGTCATTATGGTGCCCAAAGTGTCAGCCAGCATGATTTTTCTTTGTGTAGTTTTGGAGTTCTGTCTGCAAATACCACACAAAATGTTATGGTATCATTTTTCCTAAATGATTTAAATATAGTATGAATTTAGTTAGTAATTACTCTTTTTTGAAACATTCAGAATCTAGTGAATTATCATTTTGAAACTGACATAAGCAGAGATTAAATTTTTGTCACTTCCGTTCATCCAGTCCAAATTTTTATCTTCTAAAATTTCTGATGTTTCCGCAGTGTATCACATAAAGTTAGTCCACTGTCAGCAGGGACTGACTATTTTATTATTCTCTGTCTATACCACAGCTTTGTGGTTCAGTGGGAAAGGAGTTCTGCTAGACAAAATACCAAAGTTATCTCTTTGGCATGCTCATATAACTTACAAAGAGCAGGGCAAAGGATGCTTCATTTTGTTGATCAATTAGAATAAAATAAACAGAAACTAAGAATGAAAACTCCAGTTTTGTAATAACAGTTATAATTTTTTTCAGAAATCATGGAATATTAGTGATGATAATTATGTAATATTATTTTCTTATTGATTCTTTGAATCTGTGCCAAATGCTATGTTTCTATGATTGATTTATTATCTTGAAGACAAAACTTAAACTACGATGACAAAACAAAAAATTTTAAAAATATAGTTTTTCACTTAAGTGTCAATTTGCAGTTTTAAGAATTCTGTGCTTTTCTTTCCCAGTCTCTTATTCTTGTGTGAATACGTGTACAGTTCCACTGTAGAACACATACACACACCCCCTCACACACACAAACACCATTATTCACTAGATAGAAAACCATTTTCCTACAAGGATAAAATAGGTGTGCACTGGGGTGCCTGGGTGGCTCAGCTGGTTAAGTGTCTGACTTAGCTCAGGTCGTGATCTCACGGTTCGTGAGTTTGATCCTTACATTGGGCACTCTGCTGTCAGTGCAGATCCTGCTAAGGATCCTGTCTCCCTCTCTCTCTGCCCCACCCCCACTTATGCTCTCTCTCAAAAATAAATAAACGTTTAAAAAATAAACAGGTGTGTACTGCTCATCTACACTATGACTCATCATCATTCTACATTTTGAGAGACTGTCTAATCTCTGAGAAAATGTTAGCCTCTTAGATTTTTTGGTTTGATATCACGCAACTATTGGATTAAGATGGGGTGTGTACAGTGATTTCCATAAAGTTTCTTGATTGAGAGGTGTGTGTGGGGTTGTTATTTAAATTATGACATTTAGAGCATCACATATCCTTTGTTAAGTGTGGAATTCTTCCTTGGTGAAATAATATTGTAACCGATGCAGGTGTAAAATATTTTGCTGCTAACATTAAAATTTTTCTTCCAATTCACTGAACAATGCAGTACACTAGATAAAATAATTGGCTAAAACTCAGAAAAATATTAAAACAGTTCACAAATTTATTATATGATGACTGTTACTTATTGGCAGCAACGGAAAGCAAAACAACTGGTCTGACACAAATAATCTGGAAAGTAAAGTCAAGAATCTGTAATCTGCCAGAACGTTTCCCATATGTCACTGAAATATTAACATATACATAAAACTTTCCTTATTTGATAAATTAATTTTCTATTAAATATTTGGATATTATAGTGAGAATTCTGTAAATATTTAACTTTGAGTTCACTCAATTTTCCTTAAAGTGAATGAGATTATTCTGTAGCCACATTTTTAGTCCATTCAATGCTGTTTAATGTTTATTCCAACTGTACCACTAAAAGTTTCAATTAATACTGACATGTTAGTTTCTGAGAGTGTGTTTATTCTAAAAGGTCTAATTTTTTATTGAGCAAAGATGATTTATTTGCTTGAGTTTGGTAGGCACTGCTTTTATATTTAGGAGCCTATTTCATCTAATAAGATGTTAAGAGTGCTGACTTATACACGTAGACAATATTGATTCTGGTGTTCTTCTCTGAACTCCTTTCATTATCTCTTATACTGTATTATTGACATATAGCTATTTGTGTGTGATAACTTGCAGCTCTAATTCCCTTCACTTCTTTTTACCTCCTCCTGGGTTTATTTACATGCAGCATTGCTGCTAATTAGCTTCAGGGAGGGAGGAGGGAGATTTCTGTACATCTCTTCGTTGTGGTCCCATGAAAAGCCAGTCCCTATACCTGGGAGGGACTCCATCTTTCACTCATTACCTTCAGTAAACAGAGCCTGTCCCTCCAATGACCAACTGCTGTGTTCACAGCTTCCAGTGAGGAACTGAGCAATTTGCCAAATTAATTTTCCCCCCTTCAAGGTAGTTCTCGGTGGGTAATGCCTATGTATATGCACTCTTAACTGGATGTCTTCTTATAAGTATGCTTTCCAAGATGGAAAATTTGGAGATGTAAAAGGAACATCTTTTCTGTCCCTTGTGACTGATTTTTCTAGATTATTGAAAATTGTATTTTTGTGGTTACATTGTACAAATGTTTTTGAAGAGCCTTGGTCAATTTTGAATTGGTTTGTTTATACTGAGGGTTTTTATCTGGTCACTGCATGGTAATGAAGAAGACAATAGGTTCTGACAATGTTTTTTCATAGGTATTTTGTGCTGGGGGAAGGGCTGACAGCCTTACATGCTGCCATGTTCTCACTCACAACTTTTGAGTTTCTTTCTGTCTAGACAGAGTACCCATAGTTGTAACATCTAGGCATTCCTATTTAATTATTTTTCCCCCCAGCAAAAGCCACGCTGAATTTTTCCAGAAGTCAGAATTGACTAGGTGAGATTCTGTGTCTACATGAGCTTCCTGGAAAGGTTAACACACTTTCCTTCTTGAAACCTCTTTAGGGCAGACCGAGGAATTTTTACTCAGACTTCTTTCCACATACAACATCAATAAATATGGAAATTAAAGCTTCAAATCTCACTTCTGATGAAACAATATGCTGTCTAAATTCAGTTAATTGCAAGGTACTTAGTGTTGAAAAACAAAGATATGCTAATCTTATTAAAATGTGCCTAGTTAAATTTAGCTATAAATTCCATTCAGGGACCCCTGCTTTATACATTGTTCCAAGTCAGAATGTCTGGAAAGAAAACCACCCACTGTGCAGGATACAGAGTTACTAATTTGGAAAGGTGAAAAGTTTAATTATGAGTCTATTTTCTGGGGAAAAAGTGAAACAAGGCTGAATTCTTAATTTTTTTTGTTTGTTTAGATTAAACCATCTGAAGGACTCTTTCACATTGTTTACATTCATATTACTCTAAGAAAAGCTTTTAACATTTTTCTCTGTTTCATTTGAATTGAGGTTGTTTTTAATATATACAAATGAGGGAAAGAGTCTTAACTGAAGTAGAGTTCAACACTGTTTAGACAGATTTGAACAATTTTTAATTTTCCAGACAAAGTGTATAGCAGGTTAAAACCTAACTAGGCATTAAGAGACCAGAGTTTCAATCCTGACATTTTTGCCCATCTTGGTAGGCAAGATTGTAGGCATTACAGAGCCTTTCTGTATTTCAATTTCTTTATATATAATCTGGGATAAAACAATGATGTATTTAAAAACAACTTTTATTTTTATTATAAAATAAAATATATGTTCTTTATAGAATACTTATAACACTTATAAAATTGGTATATATGTATATATACATATATATTTACATACACACATGCACTCTACTATCCATAATCCAATCACTCAGATATAACTCTATTCAATGTTGGTTACATTCCTAGCCACATAGCCATTCATCTATGCACACCTGCATGCATATATGCATCTGAGCATCCATTAGCAAATAAAAGATCATACAGTAGCTATTTTTTATAAACATCTATATTCAATTGCTTTATGATGACTATATTTTCATATTATTAGATATTCTTTGAAAATATGATATTAATTTTTTTAAAAACCACCCATATGTTATTGAACTAGGACAATATTGTTGGGTGTTTGGTTTGTCTCATTTTGCTTTGCAAGGATCCTGCAGGGAAAATCCCCATGTGATATATTCTTAGGCACAGCTATGGTTATTTACAAATCTGATTGTGGCACTCCTTTTGCCCCTCAAGTCAAATCATGGTCTGATATACAGAGACCTCTAACATTCATTAGAGGTCCCCTGCCAACATTTGCTGTTGGTAGCTTCCTTGCCCACTGGCTTCAGTTACACAAACCCACTGTCGTTTCCAGAACTCACAGTGTGTCTCCTGTTGGGAATTTATTTCTTCATCTCACCAATCTGGCTAACTTAAATTTATTCTCCAAATTTAAACTCGTGCATCATTTCCTTTTGGAATTGCATCCTGAGCCCCATTTCTCCCACTGCACATTGTTGAGCAGTGCCTCCTCTGTACTTGGCCACTGGGATTCCATTCATCTTCTATTATAGCACTTACGCTCCATCAAAATGGCAGAGCTTCCTGTGTACTTCCCCTCCTGGATGTGAGGGTGGAAGTTATGCTTTGTGCATTGCTGTATTTCCA
This sequence comes from Panthera uncia, assembly GCF_023721935.1. Classification (NCBI taxonomy): domain Eukaryota; kingdom Metazoa; phylum Chordata; class Mammalia; order Carnivora; family Felidae; genus Panthera; species Panthera uncia. The sequence continues at coordinate 31,661,899 of NC_064809.1, forward strand.
GCAGGTGGCACAGTAATAGGCACATATTTGATGCACAATAAACATTGGTTGAATGAAAAAATTAATGAATATTCCATTACATTTCTTGTGTGGGTTAGACACCATTCAGTTAATGAAGGAGAGGAACATACTTGGGAGAGAAAAGGAAATAATAGGAAATCCTACACTAGGTTTCTGGATATCTGGATAGAATACTATGTTCAAAAGTTTGTTAAATAATAAACATAAGTATTATAATGTATTATGCAAGAAAGTGTATTTAATACATTAGAAACTTGGGTGGGGTAGGGGCATAGTTTCTGAATATATCAAGCATACCTTTGTACCACTATCTCCATTTTATCCCAGCTGCTACTACAATGACCAGTTCTCTGCAAGCTCCAACCAGTTTTGTGCAGGTGTAATCTGATGGTGTAATCACCTCAATATATGGCAGTTCCTGTCTCTACTAGTCTTAGAGCTTCCCTGAGTGGGATGCCTAACCATGAGAATTGGCTCAACACTGAAGCATAAGCAACTAAGAGTGTGAGTGTGTGTTGGGGGTGGGGAGGAGTTAATGGGGAGTTTTGCCTGAGGTGCCACCCTTGACCAACAAGGGCAAAAGCCAATGAATAAGCTTTTCCCCTTTACCTCCCCCAGGCAGGCAGTTATGACATGCATCTCAATGAGACTCCTCAGAAGGTCCTGGCAGGATTCAGCACCAGTTGCCTGCAGCAGTGGCCAATTCAATTACACATCCCTACAGCTCCTATCCCTTTGGCCCTGTTTCATCCTTCCTAATCCTTCCCTCCTGTGTCTTGGGGTCACTTCCCAATTAAACTACCTGCACACAAGCCTTTGTCTCAAGCTCAGCTCTCAGGGATATCCAGTCTAACAAGGACCTTTACAGTTTCTGGCTTAAAACTATAGGGAGGTCTCATGCTCTTGTACTCCAGAAAACTACAATTTTCAAGAAGAAAGATTCTTTAAAAGTATGGAAAATAATTTGGTTGTAATGTGTTTATTTCTCCCTTTTTGAAGACCCAGAATTTATGGATTTTTTATAATGCCTTCAGAAAATAAGAATTATTTTTCTTGCCTCTGAGAATATACCTAAATACTGTATAAGTTTAATACTGAGGGATTTAGCTGTTGATATCTTTTCTTGGTTTTATTAATTAACCATATATTGATACTATTATGCTTGTGGTAATTGGCATCCTTTTTTTTCTGAGCTGTTTATTTTAGGAAAGTCTTATTTGACTATATCAATTCTAATTGAAATCCTTTGCTTAAAGAGGGAATATTAGTGAGTGTACTTAAAATTTTCAAAATGGTTAGGCATCTAGGTGCTGTAGTCCTAAGAATTCATTCCATTCACTTACCACAGTAAATTCTTATATGGCAGGCATTATGTCATGTACTCAGGTTACAATAGAAGTTTGAAGTGGTTCCTGCTCTTAAGGTGCTGGCAGGTTGGAGAGAGGCCTCCTTGTAATAAGCAAATGCGATGGAGTCCTGTGGGTCCCATGCCAGAGCAGGGCACTGCCTAACAAGAGGGAGTGGAGGATTTTACTGGGAGTAGAAAGTGGGAGGGGGAGTAGTTCATGAAAGCTTCATAGAAATGGTAACATTTGGGTCTCATCTTAAAAGCGATGCCAGGGACTCTGAGTAGGGTAGGTCAAAATCCAGGACGAGGGGGGACAGTATAAACAAAAACAGAAGCACCTGGGAGGTGGTGGGAGATAATATGGCTTGGATTTTATTATGTAGGCACTGGGAGCCACTGAAAATAATTAGGCAGGAGGATGATTTGACCAGCAACGTGGCTTATTATAGGTGAGAACAGAGACAGGAGCATTAATTTCAAGACTTGGCAGAAATTAAGATGAAAGGCACTGAAGTCCTGGGTCAAGACATCATCGGAGGAAATGGAGAGAAGGGCTTGTGTGGGAGTAATGTATTTAGGGAGTCAGTATTTAGGGCCTCCCATTGGTTGGGAGCAATGAGTCAGTCTGCTTTGCTGAGTCTTAGGAGAATTTATTGGTCTTATAGTGCCCTAATGGGCGTTAGCCCCTGAGAATGGGGGATGTAAGGCCCTAGGCTCATCTATAAAATTTTCACAAATTTTTATATCAGCTTTGTCCTTTGTTCATGTTTTTTTGTTGTTGTTTAAAACAATTTTTTTAATTGTTTACTTTTGAGAGAGAGGCAGAGTGTGAGTGCAGAAGGGCAGAGAGAGAGAGAGAGAGAGAGAGAGAGAGACAGAATCTGAAGCATGCTCCAGGCTCTGAGCTGTCAGCGCAGAGCCTGATGTGGTGCTGGAACTCACCAACTGGGAGATCATGATCTGAGCCCAAGTAGATGGCTCAACTGACTGAGCCACCCAGGTGCTCCATCCTTATTCATGTTTGATTACCTGTTCCCAGGTTGGCAAACTTCATGCAACCCTCCATCTTTATAACAAGTGATGAGATACAGGGAGTGAGCTTATAGATATAACTTTTGCACACATTTCAGAGATGTTTTTCTTAAAAGTCTCATACAGGAATCCTACTGCTTTGGAAGTGGTACCACTCAGTTCTGACCATAGACCCAGAGACAGTGGATAGCTGGACCTGGGGGATTCTAATATCATGGTTTTAATGATCTTTCTTCTGTTTTTCTTAACGTCCAACATGATTACATTTAAACAGCGCAAACCTCCATAAACCATAATACAAATAGAGAGCAAGTAAAGGCAAATGTTTTCAAGTGAAAAGGGGAAAGAAGAAACTATATTCACATCTGTATATGACTACACACTTATAGAAGATACATGCTAATATTTTTTCTGAATACATTCTTATTATTTTCAGAAAAATTGAATTTTTAAAATAGTACATGCATTGAAACAATTTAAAATTGATTCTTTAGGGAAAGCATTTGTTCAAGTAAATATAGTGTAACTGAGTCTAATACAAAAGTATAAGCTCTTAGAATGCAGTAATAATAATAATAGTTTACCACTTGTATAAAAAAGTAAACTATATGCTAATATATATGTATGCATGTGTGTGAGCTTTGTACACACAACACACACTGATAGATACATTACATCTATCTTTATATATATATATATATATATATATATATATATATATATGAATATGATGTGTCTGTATAGCAAACAATGTAACAAAATAAATTCACAGATAACAACATTCAGTGGATATCTGTAATGATAAACCAAGTCATAGTACAAAGTAAAATTGACCACTATGATAAATTGATTACATAAATGACCCCAAATTTTCACTGCTTCCTGTATCCATACCTTTGGCAATATGATCTTGCAGCTACTTCCAGTGAAGGATGAACTATATCTTCCCATCCTAAATCTGGCTTACTTTGTGAATCATACTGGCCAACAGATTGTGGCAGAAGTGACCATGTGCCACTTTTGGCCCCAAGAAGACTTGTCCATTTTTGCTAGGTCTCCTCGGACCCTGTCACTGCAATGACAGCAAGTCTGGGACAGTCCACTGGAAGATGAGAAAGTACATGGAGGACAGCTGAGTTTTCCCCACCTGAGACTATCCTAAAATAGCCAGCTCCTGGTCAACCCACCTATGAAATATAGACTTTTGAGTGACCCACCAGAATCACCCAGTGAACCTAGAGACTTGTGAGCAAAAGATAAATGTTTATTGTTGTAACCATTGATGATTTGTTTTTGTTATGCAGCATTACTATGGTGATAGATAAATGAAAAAAATACATTCTTAGATGTATAGATGCATATATAATAATAAAATTGGTATAAAGCAAGTAGCAAAAACAGTAAATTGGAATGAATTTCAAGATATGGAGACTAATATTTTAATATAAGTCAGTACAAGCAAACAGCAACAAAAATGAATTTGAAGGAATGTTAGCCTCATGGATGCCCTAACACATAGTAACTGAATAATAGCTCTACTGGCAGTAGGAAAGTATGATTTAATTTAAATAATAGAAACTAGAATTTTTGTTAACATTATAGCTAATGAAAGTGCAAAAATACAAAAACACTTTTTTAAATTTCTCTACTTTCTCAAAATTTAGAGAATCATCATTTTGAGTTATCACTCTTCCATGTGATTTACTTAATCAATGGTATTAACTGCAGTACAAACAATTGCTTTTATTTTCCAACAGTAAAGTCATTACTATTTTGAAACACTCATGTATAGACAAATGATGTGTGATCTTTTATTACCAACCTTCTTAAAATCTTAGAATCCTGGAGGAGGCAGTATACTCCCAGACACTTAAGATGGGAAAAAAGCACATGTAAGGGAAGGTAAATATTATAAAGGAAACTGAAGAAGAACCATCAGAGATACAAGAGGAGATCCAGAAGAGACAGCCAAAGGAGAATACAATTTGTAGAAAAGAGTAGTCGGCAGGGTTAAATGTTGCTGAAAGGTTCAGATGATACAAAAAAGTATCAATTCAATTTGACAACATGCCATTAGCGATCTTAGAGTAGTTTAGTCAGATAAGCTGCAGGAGAAAAATGCACTGCAGGTAGACCATCCCTGTGAAGAAGTTGGCTACAAAAAATGAGAAGAAAGGGTTGTATCTAAAAGGAGATACAGGATCAACTATGTTTCTTTTTTTATGATGAAAATATTTTAAGAATATTTCAAATAAATAGTGAAGGAATCAGTACACAGATAAGCATAGCAAGAATAAGGAAATGATCATATTAAAAGAAGAGAGTGCTGTGGATACAGTGATTTATTGCAATTTAAGATTCAGAGATGATTCAGGTATGGGAGGCTGAGAAAAGACTGATCACAAGAGGGGTTGCTGACAGAGATTTAGGAACTTTGAAGAGTGTTGACTGGGTTTTTGACATGGATATTGAAGGATATTTTCACTGGGCATAGAATTATAAGTTGATAATATTTTTCTTTAAGCACATTAAATGTCATCCCATTGTGTTATACAGTTGACATTTGAACAACACAGGTTGGAACTGTGAGGTCCACTCATACATGGATTTTTAAAAACACAGTAAAGCACTGTTAATATATTTTCTTTTCCTTATGATTTTCTTAATGTCATTTTATTTAGCTAACTTTATTGTTTTTTTAAATGAAATTTATTGTCAAATTGGTTTCCATACAACACCCAGTGCTCATCCCAAAAGGTGCCCTCCTCAATACCCATCACCCACCCTCCCCTCCCTCCCCCCCCCATCAGCCCTCAGTTTGTTCTCAGTTTTTAAGAGTCTCTCATGCCTTGGCTCTCTCCCACTCTAATCTCTTTTTTTATCCTTCCCCTCCCTCATGGGTTTCTGTTAAGTTTCTCAGGATCCACATAAGAGTGAAAACATATGGTATCTGTCTTTCTCTGCATGACTTATTTCACTTAGCATCACACTCTCTAGTTCCATCCATGTTGCTACAAAGGGCCATATTTCATTCTTTCTCATTGCCACATAGTACTCCATCGTGTATATAAACCACAATTTCTTTATCCATTCATCAGTTGACGGACATTTCGGCTCTTTCCATAATTTGGCTATTGTTGAGAGTGCTGCTATAAACATTGGGGTACAAGTGCCCCTATGCATCAGTACTCCTGTATCCCTTGGGTAAATTCCAAGCAGTGCTACTGCTGTGTCATAGGGTAGGTCTATTTTTAATTTTCTGAGGAACCTCCACACTGCTTTCCAGAGCGGCTGCACCAATTTGCATGCCCACCAACAGTGCAAGAGGGTTCCCGTTTCTCCACATCCTCGCCAGCATCAATAGTCTCCTGATTTGTTCATTTTGGCCACTCTGACTGGCGTGAGGTGATATCTGAGTGTGGTTTTGATTTGTATTTCCCTGATGAGGAGCGACATTGAGCATCTTTTCATGTGCCTGTTGGCCATCCGGATGTCTTCTTTAGAGAAGTGTCTACTCATGTTTTCTGCCCATTTCTTCACTAGATTATTTGTTTCTCGGGTGTGGAGTTTGGTGAACTCTTTATAGATTTTGGATACTAGCCCTTTGTCTGATATATCATTTTCAAATATCTTTTCCCATTCCGTTGGTTGCCTTTTAGTTTTGTTGGTTGTTTCCTTTGCTGTGCAGAAGCTTTTTATCTTCATAAGGTCCCAGTAATTCATTTTTGCTTTTAATTCCCTTGCCTTTGGGGATGTGCCGAGTAAGAGATTGCTACGGCTGAGGTCAGAGAGGTCTTTTCCTGCTTTCTCCTCTAAGGTTTTGATGGTTTCCTGTCTCACATTCAGGTCCTTTATCCATTTTGAGTTTATTTTTGTGAATGGTGTGAGAAAGTGGTCTAGTTTCAATCTTCTGCATGTTGCTGTCCAGTTCTCCCAGCACCATTTGTTAAAGAGACTGTCTTTTTTCCATTGGATATTCTTTCCTGCTTTGTCAAAGATGAGTTGGCCATACGTTTGTGGGTCTAGTTCTGGGGTTTCTATTCTATTCCATTGGTCTATGTGTCTGTTTTTGTGCCAATACCATGCTGTCTTGATGATTACAGCTTTGCAGTAGAGGCTAAAGTCGGGGATTATGATGCCTCCCGCTTTGGTCTTCTTCTTCAAAATTACTTTAGCTATTCGGGGCCTTTTGTGGTTCCATATGAATTTTAGGATTGGTTGTTCTAGCTTTGAGAAGAATGCTCGTGCAATTTTGATTGGGATTGCATTGAATGTGTAGATAGCTTTGGGTAGTATTGACATTTTGACAATATTTATTCTTCCAATCCATGAGCACGGAATGTTTTCCATTTCTTTATATCTTCTTCAATTTCCTTCATAAGCTTTCTATAGTTTTCAGCATACAGATCTTTTACATCTTTGGTTACATTTATTCCTAGGTACTTTATGCATCTTGGTACAATTGTGAATGGGATCAGTTTCTTTATTTGTCTTTCTGTCGCTTCATTATTAGTGTATAAGAATGCAACTGATTTCTGTACATTGATTTTGTATCCTGCAACTTTGCTGAATTCATGTATCAGTTCTAGCAGACTTCTGGTGGAGTCTATCGGATTTTCCATGTATAATATCATGTCATCTGCAAAAAGTGAAAGCTTAACTTCATCTTTGCCAATTTTGATGCCTTTATGTTAAACAACAGCAGTGAGAGTGGATATCCCTGTCGTGTTCCTGAGCTCAGGGAAAAAGCTCTCAGTTTTTCCCCATTGAGGATGAGGAGATCTCAATCATTGAGGATGATGTTAACTGTGGGCTTTTCATAAATGGCTTTTATGATCTTTAAGTATGTTCCTTCTATCTCGACTTTCTCGAGGGTTTTTATTAAGAAAGTTGCTGAATTTTGTCAAAGGCCTTTTCTGCATCGATTGACAGGATCATAGGGTTCTTATCTTTTCTTTTATTAATGTGATGCATCACATTGATTGATTTGCGAATGTTGAACCAGCCCTGCATCCCAGGAATGAATCCCACTTGGTCATGGTAAATAATTCTTTTTACATGCTGTTGAATTCGATTTGCTAGTATCTTATTGAGAATTTTTGCATCCATATTCATCAGGGATATTGGCCTGTAGTTCTCTTTTTTTACTGGGTCTCTGTCTGGTTTAGGAATCAAAGTTATACTGGCTTCATAGAATGAGTCTGGAAGTTTTCCTTCCCTTTCTATTTTTTGGAATAGCTTGAGAAGGATAGGTATTATCTCTGCTTTAAACGTCTGGTAGAACTCCCCTGGGAAGCCATCTGGTCCTGGACTCTTATTTGTTGGGAGATTTTTGATAACTGATTCAATTTCTTTGCTGGTAATGGGTCTGTTCAAGCTTTCTATTTCCTCCTGATTGAGTTTTGGAAGTGTGTGGGTGTTTAGGAATGTGTCCATTTCTTCCAGGTTGTCCAGTTTGTTGGCATATAATTTTTCATAGTATTCCCTGATAATTGTTTGTATCTCTGAGGGATTGGTTGTAATAATTCCATTTTCATTCATGATTTTATCTATTTGGGTCATCTCCCTTTTCTTTTTGAGAAGCCTGGCTAGAGGTTTGTCAATTTTGTTTATTTTTTCAAAAAACCAACTCTTGGTTTCGTTGATCTGCTCTACAGTATTTTTAGATTCTATATTGTTCATTTCTGTTCTGATCTTTATTATTTCTCTTCTTCTGCTGGGTTTGTGGTGTCTTTGCTGTTCTGCTTCTCTTTCCTTTAGGTGTGCTGTTAGATTTTGTATTTGGGATTTTTCTTGTTTCTTGAGATAGGCCTGGATTGCAATGTATTTTCCTCTCAGGACTGCCTTCACTGCATCCCAAAGCATTTGGATTGTTGTATTTTCACTTTCATTTGTTTCCATATATTTTTTAATTTCTTCTCTAATTGCCTGGTTGACCCATTCATTAGTAGGGTGTTCTTTAACCTCCACACTTTTGGAGATTTTCCGGACTTTTTCCTGTGGTTGATTTCAAGCTTCATAGCATTGTGGTCTAAAAGTATTCATGGTATGATCTCAATTCTTGTATACTTATGAAGGGCTGTTTTGTGACCCTGTATGTGATCTATCTTGGAGAATGTTCCATGTGCACTCGAGAAGAAAGTATATTCTGTTGCTTTGGGATGCAGAGTTGTAAATATATCTGTCAAGTCCATCTGATCCAATGTATCATTCAGGGCCCTTGTTTCTTTATTGACCGTGTGTCTACATGATCTATCCATTGTTGTAAGTGGAGTGTTAAAGTCCTCTGCAATTACCACATTCTTATCAATAAGGTTGCTTATGTTTGTTAGTAATTGTCTTATATATTTGGGGGCTCCTGTATTTGGTGCATAGACATTTATAATTGTTAGCTCTTCCTGATGGATAGACCCTGTGATTATTATATAATGCCCTTCTTCATCTCTTGTTACAGCCTTTAATTTAAAGTCTCGTTTGTCTGATATAAGTATGGCTACTCCAGCTTTCTTTTGACTTCCAGTGGCATGATAAATAGTTCTCCATCCCCTCACTCTCAATCTGAAGGTGTCCTTAGGTCTAAAATGAGTCTCTTGTAGACAGCAAATAAGTGGGTGTTGTTTTTTTATTCATTCTGATACCCCATGTCTTTTGGTTGGCGCAATTAGTCCATATACATTCAGTGTTATTATAGAAAGATATGGGTTTAGAATCATTGTGATGTCATAGGTTTCATGCTTGTAGCGATGTCTCTAGTAGTTTGTCTCACAGGATCCCCCTTAGGATCTCTTGTAGGGCTGGTTTAGTGGTGACGAATTCCTTCAGTTTTTGTTTGTTTGGGAAGACCTTTATCTCTCCTTCTATTCTAAATGACAGACTTGCTGGATAAAGGATTCTCGGCTGCATATTTTTTCTGTTCGTCACATTGAAGATCTCGTGTCATTCCTTTCTGGCCTGCCAAGTTTCAGTCAGAGTCAGGGTCAGAGTCAGAGATCAGAGATCAGCGTCAGAGATCAGTCACGAGTCTTATAGGTCTCCCTTTATATGTTAGAGCATGTTTCTCTAGCTGCTTTCACAATTTTCTCTTTATCTTGTTTTTGCCAGTTTCACTATGATATGTCATGCAGAAGATCGATTCAAGTTATGTCTGAAGGGAGCTCTCTGTGCCTCTTGGATTTCAATGCCTGTTTCCTTCCCCAGATCAGGGAAATTAGCAGCTATTATTTCTTCAAGTACACCTTCAGCACCTTTCCCTCTCTCTTCCTCCTCTGGAATACCAATTATGCGTGTATTATTTCTTTTTAGTGCATCACTTAGTTCTCTAATTTTCCCCTCATACTCCCGGATTTTTGTTAATCTCTCTTTTTCTCAGCTTCTTCTTTTTCCATAATTTTATCTTCTAGTTCACCTATTCTCTCCTTGCCTCTTTAATCCGAGTTGTAGTTGTCTCCATTTTATTTTGCAGTTCATTGATAACATTTTTTAGCTCCTCCTGGCTGTTCCTTAGTCCCTTGATTTCTGTAGCAAGAGATTCTCTGCTGTACTTTATACTGTTTTCAAGCCCAGCGATTAATTATGAGTATTATTCTAAATTCACTTTCTGTTACATTGTTCAAATAGTTTTTGATCAGTTCGTTAGCTATCGCTGTTTCTTGGAGATTCTTTTGAGGGGAATTCTTCCCGTTTCATCATTTTGGATTGTCCCTGGAGTGGTGCGGAACCGCAGGGCACTTCCCCAGTGCTGTCTTGAATAACTTGCGTTGGTGGGCGGGGCTGCAGTCAGACCTGATGCCTGCCCCCAGCCCACCGCTGGGGCCACAGTCAGACTGGTGTGTGCCTTCTCTTCCCCTCTCCTAGGGGCGGGATTCATGTGGGGTGGCATGGCCCATCTGGGCTACTTGCACAGTGCCAGGCTTGTGGTGCTGGGGATCTGGCATATTATCTGGGGTGGATCGGCAAGGTGCACAGGGGTGGGAGGGGCAGACTCAGCTCACTTATCCTTCGGTGATCTGCTTTGGGAGGGGCCCTGTGGCACCGGGAGGGAGTCAGACCTGCTGCTGGAGGGATGGATCCACAGAAGCACAGCGTTGGGTGTTTGTGGGGTGCAAGCAAGTTCCCTGGCAGGAACTGGTTCCCTTTGGGATTTTGGCTGTGGGATGGGCGAGGGAGATGGCGCTGGCGAGCACCTTTGTTCCCTGCCAAGCCGAGCTCTGTCGTCCGGGGCTCAACTCTCCCTCCCGTTGTTCTCCAGCCCTCCCGTTCTCCGAGCAGAGCTGTTAGCTTTAATCTTCCAGATGTCACGTCCCTCTTGCTGTCGGAACACACTTCGTCTGGCCCCTCCGCTTTTGCAAGCCAGACTCGGGGGCTCTGCTTGGCTGGCAGGCCGCCCCTCCACCCCGGCTCCCACCTGCCAGTCCGTGGAGCGCGCACTGCCTCGCTGCCCTTCCTACTCTCTTCTGTGGGCCTCTCCTCTGCGCTTGGCTCCGGAGACTCTGTTCTGCTAGTCTTCTGGAGGTTTTCTGGGTTATTTAGGCAGGTGTAGGTGGAATGTAAGTGATCAGCAGGACGCGAGGTGAGCCCAACATCCTCCTATGCCGCCATCTTCCCAGGATCCTCCTAGGTTAATTTCATTGTGGTCTAAGAGAAGACCTTGTATAATTTCTATTATTTTAAATTTATTCTGGTGTGTTTTATGGCCCAGAATGTAGTCTATTTTGGTAAATTATCCGGGTGATCTTTAAAAAATATTTTTTTTAATGTTTATTTTTGAGACAGAGAGAGACAGAGCAGTAACAGGGGAGGGACAGAGAGAGAGGGAGACACAGAATCTGAAGCGGGTGGAACTCACAAACAACTAGATCATGGCCTGAGCTGAAGTCAGACACTTAACTGACTGAGCCACCCAGGTGCCCCTCCAGCTGATCTTGAGAATAATATATAATCTGCTGTTGTAGAACAGATTGTGGAATAGGCTATGAATGCCAGTGATTGATGTTCCTGTTGAGTTTAACTATGTCCTCATTGGTTTTCTGCCTGCTGGATATGTCCATTTTTGATAGAGAAGTATTAAAATCTCCAAGATAATAGTGTTGCCATCTATTTCTCCTTTCGTTTGCATCAGTTTTTGACTCACATAGTTGAATGCTCTGTTGTTAGGTATATACAATTAAGAATTATTATATATAACTAAGGATTATTAAGTCTTCTTTTTTTTTTTTGAACACTTATTTAGTATTGAGAGACAGAGAGAGACAGAGCATGAGCAGGGGACGGGCTGAGAGACGGGGAGACACAGAATCCAAAGCAGGCTCCAGGCTCTGAGCTGTCAGCACAAAGCCCCACTCGAGGCTTGAACTCACAAACCGGAAGATCATGACCTGAGCTGAAGTTGGTCACTTAGCCGAAGGAGCCACCCAGACGCCCCAACGATTATTATGTCTCTTAAAGTATGGATCTCCTTATCATTATGTAATGCCTCCTCTATCGCTGGTAACTTTCTGTGCTATAAAGTCTGCTCCAAAATTAATATAGCCATTTCCACTTTCTTTTGATTAACATTAGCCTGATATATCTTTCACCATTCCTTTACTTTTTGTTTATACTTCAAGTGGGTTTCTTATGGATAACATATAGTTGGGTCTTTTTGATCCACTCTGACAATCTCTTTTAGTTGATGCATTTAAACAATTGATGTTTAAAGTAATTATTGGCATATTTGGATCAGTATGTCCCATATTTGTTTCTTTTTTCTATTTCTTGACCTTGTTCTTTGTATTTTTGTCTTCCATGCTTTTTCTTTCTTTTGTGGTTTTAATTAGTTATTTTATATGACCCTATTTTCTCTCTGTTCTTAGCTTGTTAATTATATTTTTTCTTTCTTTCTTTGTTTTTTTTTTTTTTAACCTTTTAAGGTGGTTATCCTAGGGCTTGCAATATATATTTACAACTAACCAAAGTCCTTTTCAAATAATATTATACTGCTTCATGGATAATTCAAGTACCTTATAATAATGAAATATACCTAATTCTTCTCTCCTGTGCATGTGTCATTCATTTCACTTATATATAAGCATATATATAACATCTATCTATATATAGCAAATAGATTGTTGCTATTATTATTTTAAAAACTTAGCTTTTAGATCAATTAAAAATAAGAAAAATAAAAGTTTTTATTTTACCTTCATTAATTCATTATTGGATGCTCTTGCTTTCTTTATGTAGATCTTCAAAGTTCTGACCTATGTCATTTTTGTTCTCTCTGAGGCACTTCTAACATTTCTTGCAAGGTAGGTCTATTTGCAACAAATTCTATCAATGTTTGGTTTTCCAATAAAGTATTTCTCCTTCACTTTTGAGGAATAATTTCTCATGTTACAGAATTTTAGGTTGATGGTTATCTTCTCTCAGTACATTAAATATTTCAATCCATTCTCTTCTTGCTTGCAATGATTTCTGAGAAGTCAGTTTAATTCTTATCTTTGCTACTCTATAATTAAGGTGCTCTGTGCTTCTGACTTCTTTCAAGATTTTTTTTCTTTATCTTTGATTTTCTGAAGTTTGAGTATTATATACCTTAGTGTAGGGTTTTTTGTTTGTTTGTTTTCCTATTTATTTTATTTGGTGTTCCCTGAGTTTCTTGGGTTTGGGGTTTTACATCTGACATTAATTTTGGGAAAATCTCATCATCCCTTTAGATATTTTTTCTGTTCTTTTCTCTTTTCTTTTCCTTTTGGTATTGCTATTATGCATATGTTACACCCTTTATAACTATCCCAATGTTCCTGAATAGTCTGTGCTGGTTTTTCCAGTCTTTTTTCTCTTTGCTTTTCAATTTTGGAAGTTTCTATTGTCATATCCTCAGACATGTTTTTCCCCTCATCTGTGTCTAGACTACTAATGAGCCCCTCAAATGCATATTTCATTTTTGTAGCAGTGTTTTTGATTTCTAGCATTTCTTTTTGATTTTTCTTAGAATTTCCATCTCTCTGTGTACATTATCTGTCTACTTTTTCCATTAAGGCACTTAGCATAGTAATCATAGTTTTAAAAATTACTGGTTTGATAATTCCAATATTTCTGACATATCTGACTATGGTTTTGATGCTTATTCTATCTCTTCGTACTGTGTTTTTGCTGTTAGTATGCCTTCTAATTTTTTGTTAGAAGGGAGACATGATGTACTGGGTAAAAGGAATCATGATAAATGGTCCTTTAATGATGGAGTGGTAAGGTGTGAGGGGAGGAAAAGCATTTTATAGATCTCAGTGTTTTGATGGGCCTCTGATTTTAGGCTGTGAACTTCACGAGTGCTTCCCAGTTTTTTGTTTTTCGTTTTTTTTTTTCCCCCCCCCTCTTGGGTGGGACAGAATGGTTAGAGTTGGCTGGAGTTGGGTATTTCCCTTCCTCCAGGTAAACTAGTTTTTCCTGATAGCAGACCTGGTGAAGAAGAATAGATGCTCTGGTATGTTTCAAAGTATTTCCTTTTCCCCTTCCCTATTGGAAGTTCAGTGGAATTTCCCTCCAATATTCACTGTGAAGACCCAGTAGAGCTCACAGAGTTGAAACACACAAAAGCATAGTGGTCCCCAGCAACAGGGTTCCTCTAGAAATTTTTACTTTCAGACTTGCCCACACGGAGTCTCCAGCCGTTTGTGAAATACAGTTCAGATTTTCCTACCTTAACACTGGTTCCAGAGGAGGCTTCTGCTTGTAGGTTTCTGCTCAGGTAAATGTGTTTCTCTATATCCACTTGACTGTCTCTCCGATCTTCAGTGTGGCAGTTTATCCTGTGACCTTGCTTCTCTGACAGATCTAAGAAGAGTTGTTGACTTTTCAGTTTGGTCAGCTTTTAACCTGTTGTTAGGATGTAGTTGGCAACTTCTTAGCTCTTTACATGCAGGACCAGAAACTGGAAGTCACTAAGTTTCATTCTTGGAGAGTTTGTTTTAAAAAGCAGCTGACTTACGTTGTCAACATATCTGTGTATGAGAACAAATATATAAAATATAAACCTGTGTGAAACTTCACATTGCACTGTGGTGCAGAGGAGGCCAAGTGACTGCTTTGGAACATGTAACAACATGTATTAAAGCTGACATTTGATTCCATTATGGAGAGTCCTGCTAGGTATGGATTTGCTTATGTATGACACCAAGCATTCTCATTTTTAATGATATATTTTGGACTTGAAAGAGTTTTGGCTAGTTACATCATGTTCATGCATTAATATTTACATATATATTTAAATTAATTTCACGAGCAAAGTGGGTTTACTACAGATATTTTAAGATGTAAGAACAGATGTGTGCTGCTGAAATACATTAAAATCCATCCAATGAGTATGTTACTTAAAAAGAGTCTAAAGTACTTTGAGTAATGTTAATTAAAACATCCTAAAATTATTTCCATTTTCTGTCAGTATAGCTACAAATCTCTTCTGGACCTTTTTTATATTTTTGAATATAGAGTATGATGGAATTGACTGATGATAGATGTGAAAATAAGCTGACTAAAACGTTTGAGAAGGTGCCTGACTAGCTCATGTAGGTGTGCTTTTAATGTTGTTTAGTATGCTGCTCAGGAAGGAAAAATTCACATGTTTCCTAGTAGTAGAATTGCTGACCTTGACTGGGAAGAAACTTCAAAGAGTTAAAGCACTTACTCTTTATATTTTAGCTTTTTTTCCTGATTACATAAATAATATATCCTTGTTAAAAAAATTCAAAAGAGCACAGAAATGTGTAGCACAGAAATTAATAGCCTCTTATAATCTTTCCTCTGCCTACTCACCACTCTTCCATGATAATTTATGTATATTGTTCCAAATTTTGTCACATATGTTGCAATAGTTATAATTATTATTGGTGCATATTGATATATCGTAAATACATTCTGGCATTAACTTTTTTACTAACAGTATTTTGAACATTTTTTTGGTTGGTCTATATAGATTATATGTTCATTAAAAAAAGTACTGCATATTATCTTATTGCTTATATTTTGCCATAGTTTATTTTACCAATTGCTTATTGTTGAATAATTGTGCTCTTTCTAATTTTTCCACACTTAAAAATATTGCTTAAAGAATATCTTTGTGCACTTGTGAAAGCATTTCATTAGGAAAAATTCTGCAAGTAGAATTGCTGAGTTAAAGGATGTGCATATTGGGGCGCCTGGGTGGCTCAGCCGGTTGAGCATCCGACTTCGGCTCAGGTCACGATCTCACGGTATGTGAGTTCGAGCCCCTCGTCGGGCTCTGTGCTGACTGCTCAGAGCCTGGAGCCTGTTTCAGATTCTGTGTCTCCCTCTCTCTCTGACCTTCCCCTGTTCGTGCTCTGTCTCTCTCTGTCTCAAAAATAAATAAACATTAAAAAAAAAATAAAAATAAAAAATAAAAAAAAATAAAGGATGTGCATATTTTCAGTTTTAATAGCTAGTGACAAATTACCCTCCAAAAGGCTTATACCAATTTAAACTTCTGTTTACCAGTTTGTTAGTCAACTCTGATTATTGTCCTTCTTCTAAAATCAATTTTATGATAAAAAAATTCTTGTTAGTGTTTAAATTTTACATGTAATAGTAAATATACATATATATTATATACATGTAAAATAATAATACCATTAGTGAGATTGAACGTTTTTTGATATGCTTGTTTGTAATTAAAACAATGTTTAAAAAAATTTTTTTTAACGTTTATTTATTTTTGAGACAGGGAGAGACAGCATGAATGGGGGAGGGTCAGAGAGAGAGGGAGACACAGAATCGGAAGCAGGCTCCAGGCTCTGAGCTGTCAGCACAGGCCCAATGTGGGGCTCGAACTCATGGACCGCGAGATCATGACCTGAGCCGAAGTCGGATGCTTAACCGACTGAGCCACCCAGGTGCCCCTAAAACAATGTTTTAATGAGTACAATTTCTAGTTGAGTACTTTACTGATAAAGTTACTCGACTTTCTTAAATTTACTAGACAACATAATATAATTGCTGTTCTGGTTTTGGTCCATGTTATTCTATAGATGCCTGTAGCTGATGAGTCTAGCTGAAAACCATCACCAGATCAAGCTTAATTTATCTCATAATTTAAATGATACTAATATGACATCTCCAAAGTTATGAAAAGTTAATTCTGATGCTGTTGACAATATACTAAACATCTGGATGTAATGTGAAAATTTAGTTTGACCATCTAGAGACTACCCAAAAAATCTGGATGTTTGGTTTATGTAGTTGTGTCATTTCTGTCTTTAAAATTCTTTATCCTCTTTCTCTATATACTTGTCCCTAATGCTGCACTTTTCAATGTGCTTGTAAGGAATAAATATATGTCTTCTGTTTTCCCCTCTCCTTTGAAATTCTCTTAAATTTCAGATTTATTTATGTCCTG